>NC_037590.1:7331834-7346834 GCF_003073045.1 Pomacea canaliculata | reverse complement strand
GTGGGTATCTGGAAACCAGCCTCCATGCCTGAACTGAAGGCTTCCGATCTCATTTCTCTGTGTCTGTTAGTCGGTTGGTTAGTTTTTGTTTCTTCCTAGTTTGAACGCTCATGGGAAGTTTCTTCTTACTAAAAAAATATATATATTTCTTGAAAAGAATTAATTTTATCACGAAGAACTACAATCCCTGATTGTTGTCCTGGCAAGCCTTTCGCCCAGACGACTTCTTGCCATGAGGTGGTAAAGTTTGCAGGAGGTAAGCGATGGCAGCGCCCCTGCCGACTGCGTGTTGGTCGATATGGCTTTCAAAAAGCAGGGGATGGGAGGAAGGGAGGAGGCGAGGAGCGCAACACTAGAACTGGGCAGCTGCTGCCGTTCACGCAGAAACCCAGCCTAGCAACCTTCTAGCAACGACCGGCGCTGGAGTAGATTCTCGCGAAATCGTCTCCAACCGGCAATAAACGCTTTTAACGACGTCGACATCACAGGTCTGGCGTCTGCTGACCCTGAAATAACATCCGGTCATAAGCAGGGTGAAGCTGGTGACAAACCAGCCAAATGAGGATCAAAGGGAGGTGCTGCCTGGTCATGTCAACGACAACCCAGCGACCGCTGGATGCTCTTGGTCGCGAGTAGGACGCGCGTGTTTGCACGCGGCTCGCAACCAGTCGAAGGTTTATGCACGCGCAGCTTCGGTTGGGGGGGGGGGGGGGGGGGGGCAGGAACTGGGCAAGCAAAGACAACGAGTCCTTTAAAAAAATTAACAATTTACAAAGGTCCCAGCCCCCACCATCATCCTGTTTTTCCTCCCAAAACGTGTCGGTCAACATCGCAGCACCAAAGAACCGCAGCCAAATGATGTCTGCTCGCCGGCGTTGGTCAACATGCACGCCGACTCTTGCTGTTTGGTTTCTGCGTTTACAAAGCAGAGGTTGTGTTGAACTTCAGCAGCGGGTGTGGATGGGGGCAGGAGTGGCAATACGGCGATTTTCTGACTGGTTGCAGCAAATGGGTATCGTCATCTCCTTCATCGCCGTCGGTCATCGTCGTGAGGAACAGTGCCACGACATTGTTCTTTGGTGCGTCCATCATTTCCGTGAAGTTCCTATTCTAGCATTTTTAATACAATATTTTTTTTTTAATTTTCATGAGGCATAAAAAAGATAGCTTTTGTAAAAAAAAAATAGAAAATGGGGTTGAGTGCTGTCCTTTTTATATTCTCGTATCTTTAATTCGATATTTTTTTATAATTTCACGAGCTGTGAAGCCCAAACCTTATCTCACTTGCTTTTTCCTGAAAACTTTACACTTTTCTCACCTTCTTGCTCATACAGGGTTGGCTATCTTGCTGTGATATTGCCTTAGTTGCTGGCGTGGCGTGGAACACCAAGTACCCACCACCACCACCACCACAACCACCACTCATCTTCTTTCCCCAACTCTCTCATTCTTCTTTAGCACACAGTATACTTTAGAATACACTATCCAACACACTATCCGATGAAGGGGAAACGGGTAAAATTCAGAACCAATTGTTCAACGATTAAGAATTACCAAATAAACCTCTCTTAGCAACTTATGTTTTGTCATCTGTAATAAAGAATGTAGCTAGCCTTTGGACAAAATGAAAACAAGAAATGTAAGGCGCGGATGTTTTGACACACGGTGACTTGTAGGTACGTAAGCACCCGGCTGTCGTTGACAAGTTGGACTTTGCACTTGCCAATCGTTTCTTACACTGATTCACAGGCTGTTCGGCGAACTCTCCAACATTCGGGTTAGTCCACCCGGACCTTTCACGATATAGATAAAAAAGGTATATAAGAAAAGTGTTCCTCGTCCCGCATTCAAGTGAAAAGCAAACTCTCCTGGTGAAAGCTACGGGTGAGTCGGGTGGAGGTTTGGGGGGAATCTGAATGCGGTTGGAAGTGTGAATGGCTGATCCTGGGTGGGGGCACAGCTTTATGAACGACACAACTTACCTTGTTCCCCCACCTCCTTTTGCTGGTTGGGTGAGAGTTTAGAGCCTTTTATCTCTTGTAATACTGCATATACCCCGGTTTTTCAGTCTTCTTTCATGTATTTAAAATAAAAGTACAGCTCCACCCTTTAATGTGACACAGAACAAAGCCAACATCCCTGCTCCACCGCCCACCCACACAATATCTCACCTCCACCACCATAGTGTTTTATTCTACTATTGGACACAAGCAAGCTGTGTAGCTTCGTGACAAGAAATGAAAAAGTTGAGGTCCTGCTAATTTGAGAATTGCCCTGCGCAGGCCCAGACCGTCTGCAAAGTTTAATTAGAGTGAAAACAGTAATCCGAGCTCTGAGAGCCGAGTCGATAATCAGTTCCACGACTGTCGCTAACTGGATGGGGAAAATAACGGTCGTTAAGCTTTAACAATCTCACAGCTTTCTGATTTTTTTTTTAAACCTGTTTATAAAATAAACCGTTCGAACTGTGAAAGACGGTCGAAGAGCATCTTAAAGTAAATACTTGAAGAAATAAAAGAGGTGGTGCGGCGGGAGGAGTGAAGAAAAAATGGCGCAACAGCTTGGCGGACAAACGAGGAGACGAGCGCATCACGAGGTTCATGTCTCACGTGCCGACGGTTGCGTGTTTTCTGGTTCATCGGTCACAGGAACGATAAATGCTGTCTGAGCCTGCGCGAGGTCGTCTTGTGATGTGAATAAAAATGTGATTTATAGCCAAGCGTCCTTTTCATTTACGTCTCGTGACAAAATGAAATAATTCTTCTTGAGAATTTACACGCCAAGGGTAGAGGGAAAGTGAGTTTGGTGGTGGGGATGAAATGAAGGTGTAAATGTTTGCAAAGAAAAATTATTTCGAGCCGTTTATATGAAGTTATATTTTTTCTCTCTTTTGCAAACGGTGGTATTTTACTTTTCTAGAATCTCCTCAGCCCAAATGGGATCGGGGTAAGTTTCATTATAATTATATGAAACAAAAACAAAATTTTAAAAAGTTATGCATGAAGGTGAGAACTGGAGGGTCTCAGGTATGTGAAGGTAGCTGTGATGACAGAAGGCTGGAGCTATGCATCCTTGCTGATTCATGTCCGCAGGCCGCAAGTTTGAACTGCCAAGGAGTTGGTCAGTGAAGGGCGAAACCTTGAAAAGCACCCAGAAGTGACAGAGGAACTCGATCCCGGCCTCGCGTATTTTCAGGAACAAAAATGTTTCTTTATGCATCGTGGACAACCTGCTCCAACGCTCTGACACCTGCCAACTTAGCCTTATGAACAGGGCGTGTGTTTGGGGCCCTCATACAGGAATGTCTGTGTGCCGTCTGTTGTTTCTCTAGGATTCCAGGGGTGCGATGGTTGGTGGGGGCTCCTCCAGTTCATCAGTTGTAAACTTGATTACAAAGTTTCCTGGCGAAAGTTTTGAAACACTAGCTTCCTAGAAGAGGGAGAAATAAACAGTCACAAATCAAGACAGATACCTTTTTGAGATTGTTTTCTACATTTGAACATAGCCGCTAAATTTGGATGCATTCTTTAGTGGTTAGTGAAGACTCACCTAGGTCCAGGAAAGGTAAGCATGGAATGGTTACTTAGCAACCTGTAAAAATCAGCAACAATGAAAGCGTTGTACATCGCGAGTGCGTGGAGCTCCAGCACCATGGCAACAGCAGAGAAGGTTACTCCGCCCCCAGGTGGCAAAGAAATGGGAAGGACAGCCACACTTCACGAGGACCCCGTGCACATGCTCATACCCGATACCCCGTACCCCGACACTATCGTCATGCCTTTGCAAAATAACAGTGCCATGCAAAATATCTTTTTTCATGATTTAACATGGATGTATCTGTCTCCAACTCCTTTTTCTTTCTTCCTGCTGTTCTCTTTCTGTTCTTTACCTAACCCATTGGGTCCCATTGTCTCTCCCCAGAAGTCAGAACGTGTTTTGTCGGACCCCTCCAAAAAAGAAATGCTCTTTAACATTCTCTAAAATGGACAAGAAACTGATTGACAGCGCCTGTTCCATTTGCCAGTAATTAATAGAAAAAAAAATCAGGTAATAAATGAAACTAAGCACAGGGCTTCTGCTAAGGCTAAATTCTTTGGGGTCCCAGGGACCCCTTCTTCAGATTTTTAAGGGGTCCCTGTTCTTCGCCCAAATTTGAATGGGACCCCATCGACGAAAATTGAAGGGGTCCTCCAAACTTTTAATGCGTACTGTACGCAATTTTTTGCGTAAGCAGAAGCCCTGTAAGCAGTTCAGAATAATAGTCGGGTTCAAGACCCTGAACCTCTCAACATCATCCCCCGCACACACACAGCTACTGCAGAGTAAAAGCCCTCGTGACGTCTCTCTTCAACTGCCAGCAGGGACAGAGTGGCTTGCTGGGCGACACGCCACAAATAAAGTAAAACGGAAATGTTTTGCGACCGGCCCTGTCACAGCTGTAGGAGACATGTTTACTCCGCCACGACCGGCACAGGCCCCGTGTATCAACAGCCGCAGCAAGGGCCCCAATCCAGACCCGCGGCCAGCCAAGTGGCGCCCTCTGCTTCAGTCATTATTTAGCAATCAAGGGGGCGCTCATCACTTACGGAGTCAGGGTCTCGTGCTGAGAATGGCGCCAGAGAGAAAGAAGGTGGGAAAGGGAGGTGGGACTCCTGTTGGTCAACTGCAGGGTCCTCCACACCGAGGTGACAAACCATGGGCTGTTCAGGCCCAACAGCAGGGTGGAGCTGTGTCCACACAAAGCTTGTACCCCAGGGGTAAGGATGCTGGAATGTACCAAGAACATGTTGATCCTGGACCTTCATTATGATGCTGATGAGGTCATAAAGTCACAAAGGGGGTCATCCTTGTACCTCCACCCAGCATTTCTCGCCTTACAATCTCTTTCCTATTCCCACACTTCTTTATTTCTCTTTTCCTTCGTGGGTTTGCACACTTATTGCACCACAATGTGGTTTTGGCATCAGGAGAAATTGTGTGGGACAGATTCGTCTTCCCTTTTTCTCCGTTTAATTTTCGTTAAAAGATCGAGAACAGCTTCATGCATCATTTGCTGACTTCCGGGCACGCAAACCGTTGCATCGAATGAC
The DNA here is from genome assembly GCF_003073045.1 of Pomacea canaliculata. Classification (NCBI taxonomy): domain Eukaryota; kingdom Metazoa; phylum Mollusca; class Gastropoda; order Architaenioglossa; family Ampullariidae; genus Pomacea; species Pomacea canaliculata. The sequence goes on along the minus strand of NC_037590.1, from coordinate 7,341,744 downwards.
GATTTCGCAGTTCTCCGTCTCAGTACTTCAAAAGACAGTAAAAACTAAAGTTAGACCAGTTTCCTTGACAACCGATCAGGGCAGCTGGGCCTTGGATCGTTGCGCCCTGACAAACAGCCAAACAGCCGGCCAGGTAAGTGTAAGTGGGATGCGGATGCTAAGCTGCCCTCCGGGCTCCGAGCCCAAGACTTCAAAAGACGAAGGCCGAGTGGGAACAGGTGAAAGGAGGGGGCGGGTACGGGCAAAGGCAGCTTTCTATTTTAAGACCAAAGAAAGGTATAAGTATCGCTAATCCTCGATGGGGAAAGGTTGCGTGGATAATTCTCTCGTTAAACTGTCCACCTTCCTGGCTTAGTCCTTTGGCGGCGGTGATGGCGCTTCTCAAAAGTTAACATGTCCTTCCTGACCAGACTCCGCAAGAACCAGTCAGCCAGACATTACACTTGTCCAAACAATCTTACCATGGACGATACGCCTCCTCCATCACCCACCCAGATTGAAATACAGGATTTACATGCCATATAGCCTCATCAATAGCTACCCCTATATCTTACCCCAGTGCGTAGGATATCCTCAGAAGTGCTGGTAGCAGCATCCTTTGAAAGATCAAATGTTTGCATGTTCATTATAGGGTCTGTGGGGCTAGAAGTTGGTGGGTTCGTCTGTCACGTGACCAAAAGAAAAAACACATTCCTGAATACATTCCTTTCAGTGTCACTTGGGTCCACAATGAATTATCCATCAATCGACCAGTTACTCTTTTCTCTCGACTCTTTAACATCCTGTGTGTTGAAGCTGGACAAGATGATGGAACAATAATAATCATAATCAAAAATGTATACAGCAATAACATGTTAGTGTTTTTCAGACGACACTGTTTATAATAAATTTTTTCGCCACTCGACATTTGTTTATAATTCATTACAAAAAACTTTATCAGAGAAAATTTTAGCGGAACGAAACTCGCGTAGCAGTTGTCGCCATGACAACCTCTTTATGTCTTTGTTTTTGTTTTTACTTTGCATTTTAATCTCAAGCCATATATTTATCTAATCATTATTTTCGCTACCCTAGTGCCCGATATATAGGCTGGATTGTTGATGATGTTGGGGTGTTGAAACCTCAGACCATATCGATCCTCTCCTCCTTGACTCGCTCTGTCCCGGGAGCGAAGAATCGAAACTTTCTACTGCTCTTCACGAAGTCTATCCCTGCACGTGCAAGCAGCGATAAGTCTCGACACGATTTTTAAGTTTTAATGCACATCTCAGCTTTTGTTTTCCACTTCACATAAAGCTCCCGGGACTTGCTTTTGTCCTCCGCCCGCGTGTCAAAAACCTTGAGCCTGTGTTAGAGTGAGCTGTTGAGTGGCTTCCCTGTGACAATTAGTTCACTTCTTTCATCTAACATAAAAGCTAGTGATAGAGAAACGAATATAGCTCGAACTGAACACCAAATTAAACCAATCGAGCTTTTCTGGGGCCGTTCGCCTAACGGGATCCTTTGTACAAGTGTGTGTAGTACCACTGTTCAGGTAAGGGTGTGACCTCCAAGGTAAAATCGAACTTACTATTTCGAATTAAGACAACAAAACTACTTAAATAAACAAAAATTAACTTAAAAATAGTTGTTAATGTTGGAAAAAAAACATAGCAGGAACTTGTAGGATGTTAAATATTCTCGCACGCGCTGCGCCGGTCGTGGGACTTTGTCGCCTCGCGCAGGACGCGCGGTGTGCGGCGGCTATTGTTTGCTTCGGTGAGTCAGTCACTTGTATCCCTCCGCACGCTGTTGCAGTGACGTCCGTGGTGCAGATGACTCTACGCACCTCGCCTACCTTTGCCACCGCTCACCGTGTGCTGTGAGGGGATCCCACGGACTAACTTTCCACTTTCGTGCAGTGCAGGCCGAGGATATTACTTTCTCCATCGCCCTCCACTACAGGTGAGATTTTGTTTACAAGATGTTGGTAGAAATAAAAGAGGTAAACAAACAAGCTTAAACTTTACCGGCCGGCAACTGGTGTCAGTCACACCGTGCGAGTGTCGTCAGCCGTTTGACACACCTTTGAAAATGCCAGCGACAGGTAAACCCAGGTAAACGTCCATCCCACCGGGATGTTTTCTGTGCTCATGCATGGTTGTACCCACATTTTATGTTAGTGTCGGGATTTTTTTGAAATATTTTGTTTGTAAAATCTGTTAGAAGACGGGATTTAATTTGAATCGCATTTCTTGTTTACGTTGGGACAAATAGTTCCGCTTCGGTGCACCCGAACATGAATAGAGTCGAGCTTACAGAAAAAAAATCAGAAAGGGAACATAAACAAAAGTAAACGTTTATGATTATTAACTTTAGAATAAATACATGTTATTTACAATGTCTATAATTCATTAAAGTTCAAGGTGATGTGCTGATATAGTTTTAATCATAAGTTTTATCATAGTTCATTCGCCAGTCCAGCGGAAACATCATGCCGAATATGCTGTTTGTAGGTTTACTGTTTAGTGGAATATTATCTTAGTAGAATTATCTTATTTAGGTAAATGCTGTGTAGTGTTGTTCAAGTATATCTGTGAGTGTATGTGCAAACATTTTATTTGATTAAATGTGGTCATCACTCTTGTGTCAATGATACAGTGTATCTTTGATAAGCATATTTACTTTAACATATGTGACAATTTAATCTTCTAATGAGATAAAGGTTTTGGCAGTAGGACTATCAGTCGCAGCAGATAACAGCTACAACCATCATTAACCTCTCGTGATTTAATTTGCTCTGTGTGTGTTAAATGTGCCATGTTCGTTGACTGAAGACCAATATTGGATGAAAATGCTTCAGTTGTTTGCACACGGTGCCATCCAGAACCGAGCTTCAATCCAGTATAATCTCCTGTTGTCATTGCTTCAGCACAAGTTTTATGTAGCTTAGCAACAGAATTCATTTGAATTTGACTTTATTTGTAATTTTTCCTTTTCAAAACAGATCTTATTAAATTGTTTTTGCTGTATGCTTATTGTCTGTGATAAACTTACACATAGGAAGACTTTTATTCAATGCGTGTAAAAAGAAATTCTCTTTTTTTATTCAACCAGTCACGAGATATGAAAACATTTTCCCCCTTAATATTACATATTGAAATATGATAAACTTAGTATTATAAAATATAATGTTTTATATTGGAACTGGGCACATCTGTTGCTTGAGTTTGAAACAGTTATCTGTATAATTATAATGGCTAACTATAGCCTGTTAAAATAATTTTATCAAGTTAATGACATAATTATGGTTAAAGCTGTTTATGAACGTTGGGTGAGGACCTTTAGTTGTCCACATTGTGGATGGAGCCTTAAAAAGATTTCCTGGTAATAGTAGCAATGCTGGTATTTTTTACCTTCACAATGAAGATTTAGCTGGATGTGGAAGTGGACGGTCAAAGCTTAAGTGGTCAATTTGTCTCGCTTGGATCTTCTTGCACAGGGGCATACAGGTGCTCCAATCAGCAGAGCTTTGCAGGTCGTTGGCAACAATTAAATGGTGCAGTCAGTTCATGATTAGATTAATTGGAGCTGGCTTACTGGTGTGACAGTGCACGCTTTTTCAGCTTGGGTTTTATTTCACACACACCAGGCACATCTCATCTGAAGGGAAAGACCAGTCAGAGCAAGGTAAATAAATGCAAGGTGATAATGGAGTAGGTCATATGTTTTAGTGTTGCTCTAAGAGATAAGAATTTGAAAGGGGTTGTTTGTTTTTTCTTTGCAAAAAGAATTAGAATTACTAAAGCTAAAAATGAATAGTTTTTAGCTGAAAAAAGGATGAAAGGAAGAAAATTTGCTATTTAAAGATTTTGGCAACAGAGATGATGACAACTGCAACCTGTACGCGGGTGTTTGGAGAATCGAGACAGTTTTGTATTTTTGGTTATGAGATGCTCATAAAGCTTGGCAGTTTTAAACTGGTGTGGTGTGGTGTCCTCACAGCTAATGATTCTAGGGAAAACCAATCCTCACTGCCTGTGCCGCGAGTCCGGAAATTACCTGCATAGCGGGCCGCCACGCGGGACCAAGGCTCCACACAACAATGGCAACTGTCAAAGGGGCGAAGTCCCTACAACGGGCGATGCGCGCTGCCCCGGGTGCAGTGTGAAGGACGCACCTAGTGGCAGTGATCATGCCCCCCGCCAGTGGCCAGGTAGATCTGGCTCGCTGCCAAGTCAACCTCCGTGCGTACACCTGGGTTGGGTGGGGGAAGTGGACCTGAGGCGGGTTGCAGGAAGTTTGTGGGCCTCTATTCGCACATTTTCACTCTGACACTTTAGACTTTAGACACTTAACCTCGTACTTACATGTACGACCGCTCATGCAACCCTACTCTGCGCTTGAGAGGAGTTAAAATGCAAGAGAGTTGGGGAGGGGTGAGAGTCACGTGCCTCTTTGCTAGGTGAGGGAGGGGTGCGGAGGAGGATTACCTGCTTTTGCAGGTGGGTGGAGGTGGAACAGGGGTCACCGACGGCGAGGATTGGAGGCCACGCAGTGGGTGGGTGGTGGAGGACCGAGCTAGGATTTCTTGGCGTTCAGCCAACCGTCCTCAGGCAAGACTTACCGGTAAGGCTAGTGTGTCCCTCCCGCTTTTGACCACCCACTCATTCCCCTCTTACCCTCCAGTCATAAGTTTTCTGTGTAGGGCTTTGACACAAATGTGTTATTTTGCTTTGGCTGACCCGACCAGTAGTAATACTCCTACTATCTAATGAGTTTGTAGCTAAAATCTTAATTAAGACAAAGTCCTTCCAGGCTAATACAGGTAATTTCAAGAAGTATAATGGGTTCACCTCGTAGTAGTCACAAGTAATTTTTCTAGATAGCAGATAAAAAAAAATTACACGATAGGGAGACCATGCAATGCTTTAAAGTTATTATTTTTTAGTGTTTTTAAAATTGAAAAGAAAATGGTTTACTGTTTTCCTACTAATAGTGAACACAGAACAGATTTTTTGAAATTAACTTTTCAAGCTGAAATATGAATAATAAAAATTATGGAAGGTAGACAGTGGGAAGACTTAATGAATCTTTATAAAAATACTGGAAGAAGAATATGAGGCTGCTTGCACAAATGGTTCTCACCATCGTGTATGTATGCAAGGACATGAACAACAACACTGATGTAAATCTTTGTTTTATTGCCGTAAGATTCATATCTTATTTGGGGGTTTTATGGTTGAAATATTGTAAAGTATCCTGGGGACCAGTTCACACCGAAATTTATGGACACTTAAATGCTTTGAAAGGCGACATGAACGCTCAAGCCATCTACCAGCCGTGGAGTATTGCAGAATCAGATGCTACAGACATCACATGGACTTTGTACAGTTCCATCAAATGTTGACACTACATAGGGCGCGGATACAGCCACAGCCTCGTGATGCTGTCTACATCTGTACCCGGCGCTTATTGATCTCATCAGCTCTGCACATGGTGCACATTGGGCCTTTGGGCTTGTGGGAATCACTACCTTGAAGCAGACTCCACTTTCCCGCCAAAGGACGGCCCACGCACAGTTTATGCTTAGTAATGTATGTAGCACAGCCGCTGCATGGTTGTACTAATGTTGGGTGTACTGGATTGTCATTAGCTGCACAACGCTTATAGACAAGGCAAGCAGGTTACTTGTCAAACACTTTATTGATTTATATGTTGCTCTTGGAGGAGAAAGGTTTTAAGTAACATTATATTTCCAGGTTTTTCCCCCTCTCCCTCTTCTACGATAAAAAGTAGAACCTAAAATACTTTAGCTTTTTACCTGCTGACCGTGCATAAATAATAAGCTAAAACAAGATTTGTCATAGTTATGCTTTTATTACTATTGAAAGCAGCAACAGGAGAAAATTTGCCGAAAGTCATTTTGTCTGCGAGAGCTGTTGTACCAGAGCAACTATTCTGCACTGGCAAATGTTTAGCGAATGTTTGAATGCAAATATGTGTCTGAATGTGCTTTCAGCTTCCATAAAAATGTTTGGTCATGATCTGTGCAGATATACAGATTAATCAGCTAGTTTGTTTTTTTTCAAATCGTTAATTACAATTAACACATACCACTTCTTTTACAGACCATTTGAAAGCTGAAAAGATTTTTGCACCATGGACATGCTGCAGAAGGCAGGAGTGTGGATTAACCTGTTGAAGAGCTGGGTTGGCAATGTAGCATCAGTTGTTCTTTGGCCATAACATCAACATGGTCGACACAATGGATGACCTAGATTACATGCTGCCAGCCAACTGTCCAAATCCATATTTTGACTCGTGGGACAGACACAACAGCATTGCTTTCTCTGCCACAAAGGGTCTTCGCAATGCACCTGGGGAGAACAACTGTTTTGTCAACTGTGCTGTGCAGGTAAGAATGCTATTGGACTTTTGATTAACATGTATATGATGTAACATTTCCATGATGTTATCTGCTTCATTACTATTGGAGCAGTATGCACAATCAACGAAGCAGAAATTATTTAAATTTATTGACACTAACCACCATGAAATTAAGCCCTCACCTGGAGATCTGTGGAGATTATATTACTGAACCAAGAACAAAATGCATTGTCATTGCAAGTCTGAAATAAGCGAGGAAGAAATTTTGGTATTGTGACATGAAGAAAAGAATGCAAACACTCATTTGTCACAAGAAAACATGTCCCCGCAAATAAGTGGTGACAACAAGGAATTTAACTTTTGCTGAGGACTGTGTAAGAATTACCGATGTTGCCGTTGTGTGCTGATTCAAGACCAAACATTGCAGATACTGAGATCACACTTAGGACTTACTGTATCGAAAAAGAGCCTGTGTGGATGTTTCTGTGGCATTGCTAGTGAATAGGGTTAATCCCTGCTCTTTTTCTTGGCAATGTCATATATTTACAGAATCAGGAAGGGCAGGGACAATTTTCCATCAGCCAAGACGCAGAGGGCCACTAACCAGTGATACCTGCTGCAGTGTTTTTGAGTGAAACTATGGAGATGGACACATGATAGTCTTATTTTTGTTTTTAAATTATTCTCAGCTTGAGTATCTTGATAACTTTCGTCATGTGACTTGTCAGGTGTTTAGAGACAAATTAAACACGGGACTTTCATAGGCGCTTATTTGGGCTTTTAATATTTTGCATGGGTGTGGAAGTGGTTGGCTCTGATGAACTAATTTTGAAAAAAGTTTAGTTAGAAAATGAAAGTTTGTCATGACACATGGTCTTAGGTTTCTTTAGAAATTTCACAAATGAATGACAGCAAACTAGTTTATGATCAATCATGAAAAAGGATAACTCATTTGGTAATGCTACTGTGCGCTATTGGCGTAGGGTGTCTATATGAAGTGATTCTTTCCTTAGACTTGTCGATACATGTCTGTGTGTTTATGTTGTAATTTTTAGGAGAATGGTAGATGGTGCAGTAGAACATTTTTCAGTTAGTTAAAATAAGTAGGTTTTATAAACCACTGTGAGTCAAGAAGACTTTTTGATGGGGGAACAGTGCTGTGTAAGTTCTCTGGTGATAATTATTATTAATTTAAGTTTTTCCTGGGTCTGTGAATGTCTTTAATTAAAATGTGGCCATCATGTTGCTTTTCTGAATTCTTTATGAGAGAAAATAAGTTTCTTTCAAAAAGAAATAGGTGTATTTATCCTGACAGGTGATTTATTTTAGATACAGTCACATATTGTGTGTGGGACAACCCTAGCCTGTCTAGGGCACAACTCTGAGGGAGTACCAATTGTTTTCAGGGATCACCACCATGGTTAGTGATAAATGAAGGCATTCAACATCTCTAGGGGGTTAATTCAGTCTAGCTAGTCAATCTACGTGGTTGGGACCCGCTTTCTGCTTGTGTTTAATGTCAGTGTAGGCCCGTTATCATCATTAGTCTCTCTGTGGGCCACTTTTAATATTTGGTCTTGTACAGGACAGTGATGGTATGTTCTATATCTTGGAAATTTCTTTGGAGCAGGGCCGGTCTTAAGATATTTATCTGGATCAGGTGTGGCGAATGGACTTTCAAAGCTGGCTTCATCTCTTAAAAGATTCTGTTCTTCAATCTCACTGGATTAATTGTCCCAACTTGAGCAAGTCTGAAAACTTTTTTAATGATAGGTGAGATAGTGCTTGAGTGGTGTGGATAAAGCAGTGATGTCGACAGAACTTCAGGTCTGAGCACAAGATATTCGATAGCACAGAGGGAAGAACACTTGTAATTGGTATGGTGTCAGGGATCATCTGTCGTGATGACCTGGTTGAGTGAACATTCTTGACAGATCACCAGAACGTCTAGCCTATAACTTTGTTGTGTGAGAGTCTTGTCCTTCCTGAAAAGCTGGCACATTTCTGAAACTTGTGATGTGATTGGCCGGAGAAACCTCGTCAGGACCGGCGCTAGTGGTGGTGTTTTGAGGGGGTGAGGATGGGGAGGTATACAGGTTGGTAGGAAGTGTGGACGGGCGTGGCGGCTGCAGGTTGACTCAGCCGGTGCATTGTGCTCGAGGGAACCAAGTCGCATCGAGATTTGCGCGGCCGAAAGGCGTGTCCGCCACCTCCACCTGACTATACGGCAACGCTTGACCCCTGACAGAGAGAGGTCGCGGGCGGCGCGTGCTCCGCGTCAAGCCGAATAAGTGTGTCTGAAAGATGGGTCGCCGGGGTAAAGTGATTTGGGATGGAGGGTTGGGTGTGGGTGGTGAGAGGTTGGTTGTTGTTGTGTGAACGCAGCGACGCAGGTTGACTGTATGTTTGGTCTTCGGTGAAAAATGAGTTTCGAAAGGTTTTGGCCCTCTACCTCCCAAAATCCACCGGTCAGGTGCTGATGGGCCGTGGGCTGTTTCGCCTGCTCTATCTGAAAGAAGACTCCGTCGTTAGATTTTGTGTTTGAATCTGATGGTTAACTATTTTATTTGAAATGTTAAAAATGGGTTAGAGTTTTTTTTTCAAGAGGGTTTGGGGTTTAATGTAAGAAATGATAATAACTTAGGGTTTATTTTTCTGATATTTAAATGGATGTTTTATTTTCGGGTTACAAAAGCCCGCGGGCGCTTATACAGGTAGGGACGTGTCTCCTAGTTATGCCTAGATTTGCGGGATTGTTCCGTCATTAGTATTCAGTTCAATTGTATGGGGTGTGTGCTTCAGTGAAGCATGAAAACGTTTGTTGTGCAGTAGTGTGGACTTTGTTTTTTCAAGAGCTGCAGTCTACCTTACGCTTGTGGGAGATCTGTAGGTTGCTTTTGGCTGTAGTGTTTGCAGGCTACTCGGTTGTGAGCAGGGCGCTTTTGCCTTCTTTGTTCTCTTACGTGTGTGGGCGGTCCGCTAGTAGTGAGTTTTGGTGGGTGGTGTGGTGTGTGGTTAGGGGTTAGTGTTTTAGGCGATGTTGTTGGTGTCATGACGTGTTGGTCCTGTGGAACCGTCATGCATGGTGAGCGGCGCCGTGAATATTAAAAAAAATTGTAGATGCTCATAGATGCGTGACAATTGTACGCGTTGGTTATCAGTCTTATTTTCCAATTTACATATTTCTAAAAGTTAAAACCGCGTGTAAAGGGTCTCGTTCCCCCTAGTGTCATAGTTTAAGAAAGCGAGGGTAAGTCATTGCCCTGTCCTAACACTGGAACCATGTACAAAGGCCTCGTTTTCCGAAGCTATGAACATGTGCAGACTCTGCAGATGTTGTTTTGCCCCCTGAAGTCTCTAGTTCCCTGCGAAGAACCTGGGATAAAGAACCGTGAAATGGTGTCTCGGGTTTGGGACCATTGCATTTGTCACGGCACTGCAGAAAAGAGATGCTTTTCTAGAGGTTTTCCAATTAATGCCCTGGGGAAACCGTATTTCTTCCCCGCTTCATAAGCAGCGGGCTACTAAAATGCTTTATCCC